>NW_024728799.1:290000-297500 GCF_018991925.1 Homarus americanus | reverse complement strand
CAACACAGCACCTGGAAGACTGTCAGTATAAGACTGTCAGTATAGCCAACACAGCACCTGGAAGACTGTCAGTATAGCCAACACAGCACCTGGAAGACTGTCAGTATAGCCAACACAGCACCTGGAAGACTGTCAGTATAGCCAACACAGCACCTGGAAGACTGTCAGTATAGCCAACCACAGCACTGGAGACTGTCAGTAGAGCCAAAACAGCACTTTGGAGACTGTCAGTATAGCCAACACAGCACTTTGGAGACTGTCAGTATAGCCAACACAGCACCTGAAAGACTGTCAGTATAGCCAACACAGCACCTGGAAGACTGTCAGTATAGCCAACACAGCACCTGGAAGACTGTCAGTATAGCCAACACAGCACTTTGGAGACTGTCAGAGAGCCAAAACAGCACTTTGGAGACTGTCAGTATAGCCAACACAGCACTTTGGAGACTGTCAGTATAGCCAACACAGCACCTGAAAGACTGTCAGTATAGCCAACACAGCACCTGGAGACTGTCAGTATAGCCAACACAGCACCTGGAAGACTGTCAGTATAGCCAACACAGCACCTGGAAGAGTATAGCCAACACAACACCTGTCAGTATAGCCAACACAGCACCTGAAGACTGTCAGTATAGCCAACACAGCACCTGGAAGACTGCCAGTATAGCCAACACAGCACCCAACACAGCACCTGGAAGACTGCCAGTATAGCCAACACAGCACCTGGAAGACTGCCAGTATAGCCAACACAACACCTGGAAGACTGTCAGTATAGCCAACACAGCACCTGGAAGACTGTCAGTATAGCCAACACAGCACCTGGAAGACTGTCAGTATAGCCAACACAGCACCTGGAAGACTGTCAGTATAGCCAACACAACACCTGGAAGACTGTCAGTATAGCCAACACAGCACCTGGAAGACTGTCAGTATAGCCAACACAGCACCTGGAAGACTGTCAGTATAGCCAACACAGCACCTGGAAGACTGTCAGTATAGCCAACAGAGCACCTGGAAGACACAACACCTGGAAGACTGTCAGTATAGCCAACACAACACCTGGAAGACTGTCAGTATAGCCAGTATAGCCAATACAGCACCTGGAAGACTGCCAGTATAGCCAACACAGCACCTGGAAGACTGCCAGTATAGCCAACACAACACCTGGAAGACTGTCAGTATAGCCAACACAGCACCTGGAAGACTGTCAGTATAGCCAACACAGCACCTGGAAGACTGTCAGTATAGCCAGCACAGCACCTGGAGACAAAGACTGTCAGTATAGCCAACACAGCACCTGGAAGACTGTCAGTATAGCCAACACAGCACCTGGAAGACTGTCAGCATAGCCAACACAGCACCTGGAAGACTGTCAGCATAGCCAAACACAGCACCTGGAAGACTGTCAGTATAGCCAACACAGCACCTGGAAGACTGTCAGTATAGCCAACACAGCACCTGAAAGACTGTCAGTATAGCCAACATAACTTGTTCTATAAACACACATTCTTACTATACCTTATTTTACATTACCTACATTATACATCCTAACCACATCTCTAACCACATCCCTACACATCCCTACACATCCCCCCTACAGCTATCATCCCTACCCTTTTCTCTTTCTGTCTGTCTGTCTGTCTGTCTGTCTGTCTGTCTGTCTGTCTCAAAACACAAAAACATCATAGAGCACACACCCCCACCCGCCCCCAGTCACGCACCTCACAACATAATTAGCTAACGTACAGGTAATTAATACAACTAGTGCCAGTTACCTGTGCCACTTAACCCCTCTCACCCCTCTCAACCCCCTCTTCCCACTCGTTATCAAGATTATTTAATGAATTTAATGAGGTTAATATAGAGACTGTACCACTACCCTCGTCGTTAACACCAGTAATATACACCAGCTGTAGTATACCATCATTATACCAGCTACAATTATACCAGCTGCATTATACCAGCTAGCATTATACCACTACCATTGTACTACTACCATTGCACCAGCTGTAGTATACCATCATTATACCAGCTACAATTATACCAGTTGCATTATACCAGCTGCATTAGACCAGCTAGCATTATACCACTACCATTATACCAGCTGCAGTATACCATAACCATTATACCAGCTGCATTATACCACTACCACCACACCAGCAGCAGCAGTATACTACCACCACACCAGCAGCAGTATACCAGTAGTGTAGTGGCCTGGTGGAGTGCTGGCCAGGTCCCGATAACACTGAGCGGGTAACAAGGGCACAACATGAATATATTCGCCAGCGTGAAAACAATTTGTGTGGAGGAGTGTGTGTGTGTGTGGTAGAGGCCGCCCATTACTCTTGTGGAAGCTGCCCGCCCAAGTGTGAGTGAGTGGGTGGGTGGGTGGGTGGGTGGGTGGCACTGATCCCCACTCGTGGTTCAGTTTATCTCTGCCGCCCTCACTTCAGGCTACCTACTCCCTACCACCCGCCGTAATACACGTCCACCTTACCCTACCCCACTGCACTACACACACACACACACACACACACACACACACACACACACACACACACATACACACATGCCCAATATTCCTCACCCAACAGCCACAACCTGGCACTCCCCTCACCATTGGCACCCGGACAGTAAAACACTTATATTTTCGACACACTGCCTAAGTGCCGTGGTCATTCTCCCTCACCTCGGGGCATTGTTCGTGTGTATATGGAATCAAATACCACTTTTACTACCCACCAGAGTACAACACCCCCTTCCCTCACCCACCACCACCTATTTCTGGCTATAACAAGTGTCTATAATCCGCAAGGTAACATAAAACAACTATAGTATAATTGATTAATGATTATTGAAAGGTTGTGGAGGTATAATTCTCACCTGTAAACCTTTATTTAAGTCTCCCCCATAAGTAATGATTTTTTTTTTTAGTGATTAAAATATCGATATATCTAAGTCTATCCTTAATGCCTCCGTTTTCTATGAGTGTAAATAATTATGATGTAGCTTACCTCTCTCTCCTGTGTGTGTGTGTGTGTGTGTGTGTGTGTGGATTAGAACCAGGTATTCAAGTGTTTTGTTCCTGTACAACATAACAGATCTTTTTGTGTTTACATTCTTGAAAGTGTTAATACAGTAGTTGTTTTGTTATTGTGTTGTTGTTGTGTTTCAGTTAGGTTAAGGACACGTACAGACCAAAAGGCTAAGTACAAGGACACGTTCAGACAAAGTACAAAAGGTCTTCAACAACAACAACAACTACAGCAACAACAACAACGACAAATACACAACCACGTATATAATGAATGAGGTGACAAGACAAAAACAGTAATAAAACAAACAGGAGAGAAAAGTAAACGATAAAAATAAAAATAAAAGGCAGAATTACATTATTCCTTTTGACTGGTCGAGGGATAACTGCCCCTTCAAGTTCCTCCCCATCAACCTCCCCTTCACCTCCCACCCCATAAATCCCCCCTTCCCATACCACCCCATCAACCACCCTTCACGTACCTTCCTTTATAACCCCCATCAATTTCCTTCCCTATACCCTCATCAACTCTCTATACCCCTTCAACCTTTCCTCAGACCGACCGACCGACCGACCGACCGACCGACCGACCGGACAGCAGAGACAGACACACACACACGAGGAAAGGTTAACAAAAATCCTTGAGTACCAGCAACATCAACGTCCGCCATGAGTGAAGGCTGAGCACTAGGCATCAATCAGTAATGTACAAACACACACACACACACACACACACACACACACACACACACACACTCAACTACCTTACACCTTGCTATATAAATTGGCTATTAACCCATTATAGTACATCTTATATATATATATCGCCGTCGCAGCCAATCACAACACTGAACAGAATCCAATTTCCCCCAAAATATAAAACAAGTAAACAATGAACAGTTATACGAGGTGACGTCACGTGTGAACTAATATATATATACCTCACAAGTGACAAGAGGAGGAGGAGGAGGTCACAAGAGGTCACATTCTTACATCAGGTCACCTTTGGCTGAGTGTAGGATACCAGAGAGAGAGAGAGAGAGAGAGAGAGAGAGAGAGAGAGAGAGAGAGAGAGAGAGAGAGAGGAGAGAGAGAGAGAGAGAGAGAGAGAGTAATTTCATGGCACCTTCCCTTCCTTTCTCCTTTTCTCCCCTTCCCTCCCCTTTTACTTTTCTCCCTTTCTTCCCATCTTTCCCCTCTATTTCTTCCCCCACCCCTCCCTCTCTCTCTCTCCTCTTCCCCAGACACTATTTTCTGGCCCAGTGTTCAGGTGATGAGGCAAGGAAGTCTGGAAATACATTCTTGGTAATGTCACGCCAACCAAAACTTTTTTTTTTTCATTTTCCTTTTGATGTGAGTGTGTCAGAGGTGGGTGGAGTGTGCATACGCCACTGTAGGATGTTGGAGAGGAGAGAGAAAGAAGAGGAGAAAAGGAAGAGAACTGAGGAAGAGAGGGATATACTTGAAAGGAAATGAAGAAAAATTGGTACACACATACACGCACACACACGCGCACACACACACACAGGCACACGGTGTTGGTATCTGAGTACACCATCAATCGGTTTCCAATGGCGACACCTCTCCCGGCAGAGACTAATGTACCGGCCAGATCCAATCTTGCTGCTGTCTCCTCCTTCTCCGTCTTCTTCTTTCCTCTTCCGTTCCGTCTGTCTCTGTCTCTTTCTGTTCCATTACGTATACTTTCCCACCCCTCCCACTGCAGCTCATACCCTCTCTCAAACCCTCCCACCACCTCACAACCTAACCTAACCTAACCTAAATGAACGATAAATCACATACATTCTTTCATTCCCTTAACAAACATCTACACCAACTGCATCACCCTCTATCTGATCTCAAACACGAAGGTAGAAAACTAGAGAAAGTATATTATCATCTCACCGTACGGGTAGGAAAGTAGAGAAAGTAGACAGAAAGTATAAGACAAAAAAGTAAATATTACGTACGGTCCGAGAGAGAGAGCATATGAATTACCTCAGTGTGTGTAGCTGAGTGATTCGCTAATACACAGACGAGTACCGAGCTAAGTGGATGGCTAACAATCAACACCTGCATGGGTTTATTTGTATACGCTCCACCTACAGGTATGCTTAAGCTCTTGGTATAATATATAGTAATGCAGTTTCTGTGATGATGGAGGTCTATGATGAACTGAGACATTCTCCCTTCACCCTCTCTCTCTCCCTCTATGAAGTGTATAAAGCAGTACTATCTGTTCTTACCTTAAAGACTGTACTCGTTAATTATACTCATAGGTGAAGGTAGAGAGAGAGAGAGAGAGAGAGAGAGAGAGAGAGAGAGAGAGAGAGAAACATGACCCCCACCTCTTTCAGTACTTACTACAAAAACTCTACGCCCTGGGCACTGACGACACATCGATTTTCAGACAGAGGCGCTCCACCCTTCTGCACCCCCAGGAGAGAGAGAGAGAGAGAGAGAGAGAGAGAGAGAGAGAGAGAGAGAGAGAGAGAGAGAGAGCCCTCGACCCACCACCAACCACTTGACTGTCTGGCTAACGAGCACTTGGGCCATTGTTCCTCGTCTGGACTGTATAGCACAAACCTCGCAAGACACAGAGGGGGAGAGGGTGGGGAGGGGTAAAATCAATCCTAAAAACAAGATGATAAGATGCATTGCCATGAAGCTGTGTGAAGTCTCTGCTTCCATCATCCACCTTCATGAGGTTGTGACATGATGATGGTGGTACGATGATGATGATGATGATGATGATGATGATGATGATGATGATGATGAGATGATTCTAGCAAAAGTCTGAGTAATGTATACACACACACACACACACGCCACACACACACACACACACACACACACACACACACACACACCTGATATTTAATTCCCTCAACAATATATTCCCAATCTGTTGAGTTATACACTAAAGCGTAATGGCGGAACAACACTTAGAACAAATGCCTTTTTTTCTGCAGAATTATGCAGAAAACTTGGGAGGTAAAATATTGATCATCTCGGGGGTACTACTCGAGGGTGGGGAAGGAGGGTGAGGAAGAGGTTCAAGGAGGAGGAGGGTGAGGAGGGTGACGAAGGAGGTTCGAGGAGGAGGATGAGGAAGGAGGGTCGAGGAGGATGTTGGTACTTACATCGGGGTTACTGCCGTTCTTCCAGTACAGGTAGAATCCTTGAGGGTCCACCTTGAGTGTGACCGGCATCCCTGAGGAACTGTCCTGTGAGGTAAAGAAAGAGAGAGAGAGTTAGTATATTATTATTATTATTGCTATAAAAGACGAGTAACTTATAATTATCCACACAATACTCACATAACGCCAAAGGAGTTCCAGATACCACCAGACTGTGTTATTATATTGGGTGTTGAGTTTCCCGGGTCGTTTGTGGGGGTTTGTGTGTTTGGTGGGGGGCAGGGGGTTTGTGGGGGTGTAGGGGTTTGGGGGTGTAGGGGTTTGTGGGGTGTAGGGGTTTGTAGGGGGTGAATTTGGGGATGGGGAGGGGGGGTTGACAGAGAGGACATTCAGGCTACTGTGATTCCTTCCAAGTAACAAGTTTCATCAGGAACATTTAGAGGGGGCGAGGGGTGGGGGTGTTTGAAGTGGTTATGTCAGTAAGTAACAGAAGCAGCAACAACAACGTCACCAAGAGGAATCAGGAACTTTTTAGGGAGGTAGTGACAGAATCGGTAACGTAACAATCCCATCCTTAAGTAACACCATCAACAACATAAATAACTAACATTTAACAGTAGTAACAGTAACAATAACATCTCATTAAGTAACATGTACAGCATCAGTAACTTAAATACTAATCAGATGAGGATATTTAACCGGTTTGAGAAATAATCACACCTGTATTTACCTTTAATTAACTGTATGTCTCTCTCGTGTCCTAAGATCCAGAGAGAGAGAGAGAGAGAGAGAGAGAGAGAGAGAGAGAGAGAGAGAGAGAGAGAGAGAGAGAGAGTATTCCTCGTCGTTAAGCTGCATTAAGATAAAGTGAATTCAGTAGTAAATTTTCTCTCTCTCTCTCTCAATTAAGTCAATGGGAATAATAGTGTACTAATGGAGTCAACATTATTACTAGTTTCAACATCAACAAACATTCATTTTAGTATACACATCATTCATTTCAGACACCAAGGTCAACATTTATTTCTGTAGTAACATCAACCAACAGAAACAACATTAACACCACTAACTACCTAACTAACTAAGAGAATAACCACCACCACCACCACAACTCAACAACAACCCTCATTGGCCCCTCTTTACTAAACTGTGACGTCACGAAAATAAACAAAAGCAAAACAGCTGACGCGCGGCACAAGTCCAAGAGATAACATCGTTTAAGGAACTACAAGTGGCCATTTTAGCGATGGTGTTTGAGTGCGTAGGAAAAACAAAACAATATATCTACTAGAGTTCTTAAAAATACTAGTGTTATTGTTTTTGGTT